>NC_041396.2:217811677-217821677 GCF_900747795.2 Erpetoichthys calabaricus | reverse complement strand
TAACATAATTGTCACTGCAAAGGGTAAACTGATAGTGGATCTTGCGATTATTGTCTTTCACCCTGGTATCCTTCTTGAATTTGAGAAGGCTCAGAGAATAAATTCATGCTGAATATATATCTGTTACTAAGTTTTTACAAAATTGTATCTATTTAATTTGCTTCTAGTGTGTATTATTCTTACTAGCCTGTTTTAATTAGGGTTAGCACAATCACCTTTTTATGTAAAAATATTTGACTACTACTCCTGGGGTGAGAAATTGTTGATTGACCAAGAAGCGCAGCATATTAAAACAATCAAAGCTATCTGGGTACGAATGCACACAGGGGAAGCCGTTAAAACAGCAAGCACTCTAAAAACACAAAAGCTTATTTTTAAAAAACATTGTCTCAGACTCAGTTACCAAGAAAGACAATCTGCCATCATCATCAAGTCACTGAGTCTACTAGGAACTTTGCTTTGGTGCAAGCAGCAGTGGATGTAGAGGATTCTGCTTCTGTGGACAGTGGTAATAGCCACATCTCATACAAAACAGAGATGGCCCAGTAGTTTTTCTAAAAGACGAGGAAATTTTGAATGCTACCAAAAAAGGACAATGACATAGAACAGTGTTAAAAGACTGGCTATAATTTCCATAGAACATAGTTTAAGTACATTGCTAGTCTGATTTTTGAGTAATTTCTTTCCCCACAGATGCCCAGTTTTATATCTGTTGACAAACATGACAGAGAATGAAAGAAGGTGCAATACCATGGGATTTGCTTTAATGCAGATGGGTGTTTTAAGCAGTTATTATAGACTCAGCAACCTAGCAGGTCTCAAGCTGGATATGTTGTGTGTTGTAAAGTGTTGAAAGTGGGAGTGCTGTAGCACTACAATATTTTCTCTGTGCATTGGAAGATGCATTGGAAGATACTGGATTACATATGGCTTGTATGTGTTACTGGCAACGATTTTGCAAACTAATGGAGTATGGAACAATTTTGCCTAGAGAAGCATAATAGCTTGTATTGTTGTGGACCATAACCGCACTACACTCTAGCCTTCATTTCTGATCTCTGTAGAGAACCTTCTCCACCCACTGACTTCATATTTGGTAATAAACCTACAATAGCCCCCTTGCCTCAATGTCCAACGGTTAGTCAATCCTAGCAGCCATTAAACAGAAGTCAATACAAAATGTGACACCATATTGGTATCACATTCATTTGTGTTTATGTAAAAATACTTGGTCATTGTATTTACCTGAATGGAATCATAATACATTTTTTTGCCTTCTTCGTCTTTCTTGTCTGACATTAGCCATGCCTTAAGCAAATACTCATAAAAACTGTCTCCCAGGCCTCCAACGGATACATGATCTGAAACAAAATGAAAATTTAACAGGTTAGTATTTTAGCAATTATTAAATTAGTTAGGAAAATGCAGTTTCTTAGGGTAGCTAGCTTATTGGACCTTTGGAAGTAATAGGCCTAGTTATGAGTCCCCAGTTTGAAGACTACTTGCATACTGATAGTGGGCATAAGAAAATTGAGAAGGGTCAAGAAGATAAACTTATTGATTAAAAAATAATTTGGATTACAATAAAATGACAAACATATCAGACAACAACAGAAAAATATAAAGTACATAAGTTAAAAAAATTTCTTATATCAAATACGCATGGTTTTGTTTGATGAAGTAACCAGGTACATTTTTAAGTTATTTGTTTTTTTCACTGATTATCATGTAAATCCTCAAAACATTGTGTAGAACAGATACACAAAGACACTGTAAAATCCCTTAGTCAATAAGAAACAAATTCTTAACCACAGTTTGGGCAAAACTCAAAAACCTTAAGTGGTCAGAAACCTTGCTTGTCAAGTAGTTGTAAGATGTGACTCTCCCATTTACAGTCTGTGCAAGAGTCTTAGGTGTATTACAGTCACAAAAATATTTGTCTTAGACGACTATGTCTTTCCTCCGGGCGCTCCGGCTTCCTCCCACAGTCCAAAGACATGCAGGTTAGGTGGATTGGCAATTCTAAATTGGCCCTAGTGTGTGCTTGGTGTGTTTGTGTGTGTCCTGCGGTGGGTTGGCACCCTGCCCGGGATTGGTTCCTGCCTTGTGCCCTGTGTTGGCTGGGATTGGCTCCAGCAGACCCCTGTGACCCTGTGTTTGGATTCAGCGGGTTGGAAAATGGATGGATGGATGGATGACTATGTCTTCTGGATTAGTGTGTCAATAGGAAAGAGCATATTTTAGAGTTCCAAACATTATTTTTCAAAAAGTGAAGCAATACAAAGGGATATTTGAAAGCCCTTAAGAGAATGAAACTAACTCAGTAATAGACCACTTTCCAGCTAGAAAATGTGAGAATTTTGTAGGCATACTGTATATGCAGCACCTGATTATGTAAATGTAACAAAAAGGTGATAATGATCAATGATATACTGTAATGTGCAGGTTGAACCCAAGTGATTAACTGAACGTTTTTGAATATGGAACTAGTTATGATGTGCCTACAAGTCTGGTTAACCACTCTGCCAAGTGGCTCTATGCCTAATTTCTGCTAGTTTATCCTACAATTATTTTTTCTCCAACAGAAAAAGATGATTCACTTTTCTGACAGTGACAGACTTGTTTGTAAACAGCTTCTTTTTTTTAAAAAAAAAAAAACAATTACATTGCACCCCCATATTCACCAGACCTTTCTTCAAGTCACTTTGTTTTGTTCTCGAAATTAAAACTGAGACTGAAGGAAGAAATTGCTGTAATTTTTTTTTTTTTTTAATTCTGGGTATGCTCACTTTCCAAAAGGAGAAGAGATTAAAAGGATAAAACTGTTAACAAATTTAAAAAAAAAATCAAAGAAAGAAATGAATTATACTTTTCATCCTTGTGTGTGTTAAATTTGAACATGATTAAGCACATTTTAAAAGTGGACTGGAATCTAATATATATACTCACATCTGTGTATTTTTGACTTTAAAAGATTTTTTGTTGTACTCAGTAAGCAGCCTGATTAAATGAAAAATTACTGTAACAGCTGAAGCAGCAAAGACGGACAACAACAGAGTCTCAAAACTCGTCAATGTCTCCATCTGCTCTAAGCGCTAGTCAGACTGCACAGTCTGTAGATTTAAACATGGCAGTAAAAACATGGTTGGAAGAGAAAAAGAATAAAGTTTAGCCTGCAGTTAATTCTGAAAATACTAAAATGAATAAGTGCACTGCTAAATTAACTGTTAAACGATAAAGACTTAAGTAAATTAAGACAAACAAGAATGTTATCATATCATAAAAAGATATTGTATAATCTAGCCTTCATAGTACATAAATAAAACTGAAAATATAAATGCACCCTTTGATGGACCAGTATACATCATGGGCAATATTTCCAATCTGCTTGCAATGATAATGGGAGAGCTTTAGCTCCAATGACACTGATCTGTATATGTAAGAAAATGAAGGAACAGTACTTGTATGCATTAAACTGTTTTCCAGACCAGCACACTGTGGTCAGTTTAATAACGTCAAATCTAGTGTTTGACATACAGTACAAATGGAAAAAAAAGACACAGAAAAGAAGAAATTCCCTTAGACATCTCAAGTTAAAAATCCACGGCACTAAAATACCTTGCATTTTGATGCATTAATCCTTTTTTTAATCCATCATTTAAGTTTTTCTCTGACGTGTTATACGTACCACAGTCAGGAGTGCTAATTGCTCAATGTACAATTCTCAGTAATTTCCATGAACAGTAAATGCAACTTTTTGATGAGTCTTTTTTCTGACTGATTATAGTAAGATGAAAAAGAGCTGAGTCGTTTTCACATACTCATATTTTTCTGTAGTTATACATTCACTCAACTGACAGAGTTGAATTTTTGCAAACTGTGTAACATTTTACATAAATTTTTATTCATGTGTTCAAATTAGGAAAATGTTCCTAATTTATTAACATCAAAAACATAATTAGCTTAAGCACCCAGGTCTAAAAAACTATGAAGCTACAATGAGGTGAAAGCATTTGCCTCAAGCATATTTGGTAGTACAAGTAGCAATATTTTCTTACTTAAAAGACAAAAACTTCTCTCAAAGCTCAAAACGATGCAATGTAGTACTGAGTACTAAATATTTAATTTATGCCATTTTACAGAAGGCTACACATTAAGGAAACCATACACATACAACAGTAAATACTTTAAAACTTCAGATAATTGTGACTAATTAAAAATTCCTGACATATCATTTAGATGATCTACCACTTCATGAGTGCTGCTTGTGAAACTCCTCAAAGTAACTGATATAGTGACATTGTGAGAAGTGCAATTACTTGGATAAAGAAACCACCTGTACAGCAGAAAATGGAATGTTTTAAAATATGCGTATTTAACTAGTAGTAGAATAACAAATACTGAAAAAGTGCACTGTACTGCATTTGCACATGTGCATCACTGCTAAATTTACACATTTTGGCTGATAATTTTAGTCCTGGAATTACAAGATCTACCATTTTCAGTAGCTTCATCTATGCCATACCGTCTAATTACACAAAGTATTAGTTACAGAAAAGCTGTACTTGCAACCAACATGTTGTTTGGCTAGCAGTTCTTTAAGTATAATTATGCTGCTTCGAAAACACTGTGTTTAGTTTTAGAAAGAAGGAACCACAGATGGTTTTATGGATTGCTCAAGCTGGCAAAATGTACTGTATGAAAGTGACAATATTAACAATTTTATCTTATCTTTGGACAGTAATTTAATTACTGCAGTTCCTAACCCTTGAGGAAATCTGTTGCTTCCTTTAAAATGATTATTATGTGACTTAGAAGCTTTTTGTAATAATTTTAAAGCGCAACAAGTTTTAACAAAACTTAAAACATGTAAAGAAAAAAAATGGAAGGTTATTGAAATATCTACTTGTAGATCGGAAGTCACTGTCACTCTGCATTAAGTTAACCTTAATGGTCAAACGAGTAAACATATTATCAGAATCAGAAACTATATGTGACCTATGATGAAGGAGGTGCCGGGGACAGGTTCAAACTAATCATGCAACACACTGGCATGAAAAGAAAAATTGAAATGGAGTAAGTTAATCACCTAAGGTCATCAAGTAGAAAAAGAAGAAGAAAAAACTTACACCCAAAAAGCAAATGTACTATATACAAAAACATTATACAATGTGCTATATTACAAATTAATTTTTAAGACTATAAATTCACCCATAGTTGATGTTACACTTAAGAAAAGGGTTGTGCTCCAGTTTTCAATTTGTTAAAAATTCAATACACATTCAGCTAGCTCCCCTTCTATTAACAACATTAACAGAAGCTAGAGACAATAAAATACTACCTCAAACTTTTCATAAGGCATCAATCACCGTCTTTCCTAAACAAAATAAGGATGTATTACAATGTGCATCATACAGACCAATTTCACTTCTGAATAATAATGTTAAAATACTCTCCAAAGTCCTAGCTAGAAGGATGGAGAAAGTGCTGCCTTCAGTAATATCACAAGATCAAACTGGATTTATTAAATGCTGACATTTAGCGTCCAATCTTCGACGCCTGTTTAATGTAATACAGTAATCCCTCTCTATATCATGCTTCACCTTTCGCGGCTTCACTCCATCGTGGATTTTATATGTAAGCATATTTAAATATATATCGCGGATTTTTTGCTGGTTCGCGGATTTCTGCGGACAATGGGTCTTTTAATTTCTGGTACATGCTTCCTCAGTTGGTTTGCATAGTTGATTTCATACAAGGGACGCTATTGGCAGATGGCTGAGAAGCTACCCAACTTACTTTTCTCTCACTCTTGCGCTGACTTTCTCTGATCCTGACGTAGGGGGATTGAGCAGGGGGGCTGTTCGCACACCTAGACAATAAGGACGCTCGTCTAAAAATGCTGAAAGATTATCTTCACGTTGCTACCTTCTGTGCAGCTGCTTCCTGAAGCGACATGCTGCACGGTGCTTCGCATACTTAAAAGCTCGAAGGGCACGTATTGATTTTTGCTTGCTTGTTTTTCTCTGTCTCTCTCTCTCTTTCTGTGCTCTTGACGGAGGAGGTGTGAGCTGCCGCCTTCAACAGCTTTGTGCCGCGGTGCTTCGCATACTTAAAAGCCAAACAGCCCTATTGATTTGTTTGCTTTCCTCTGTCTTTATGACAGTCTCTGCTCCTGATGCGCACACCTTTGAAGAGGAAGATATGTTTGCATTCTTTTAATTGTGAGACGGAACTGTCATCTCTGTCTTGTCATGGAGCACAGTTTAAACTTTTGAAAAAGAGACAAATGTTTGTTTGCAGTGTTTGAATAACGTTCCTGTCTCTCTACAACCTCCTGTGTTTCTGCGCAAATCTGTGACCCAAGCATGACAATATAAAAATAACCATATAAACATATGGTTTCTACTTCGCGGATTTTCTTATTTCGCGGGTGGCTCTGGAACGCAACCCCCGCGATGGAGGAGGGATTACTGTATACTCACCAGCAAAGTCAAATATCCCAGAGATTTTATTATCCTTGGATGCAGAAAAAGCATTTGATATGATTGAATGGAACTACCTTTTCACTACATTGGAGAAATTTGGGTTTGGCCCAAACATTTGTGCACGGATTAAACTACTGTATACCAATACAGAAGCTTCAGTTTGTATTAACAACATTAATTCAGACTACTTTAAACTAGAACGTGGTACCAGACAAGGATGCCCCTTGTCACCACTACTTTTTGCAATCACCATTGAGCCACCGACAGTTCACTTTTGAGATAAATGGGATTATCAGAGAAGGACTTGAACAGAAAATTTCTTTATATGCAGATGATATGGTACTGTATATATCAGACCCACAAAATACTGTGCCTACAGTCCTAACAGCACTAACAGAATTCCAAAAGATTTCTGGTCTCAGAATTAATTTGACTAAAAGTGTGCTCTTTCCAGTGAATTCTCAAGCACACAATATTAGATTGGACACCTTCCCTTTTATCATTGCAGATCAGTTCAAATATTTAGGGGTAAACATCACAAGTAAACATAATGCTCTATCAACAAAATTTTGCTGTCTGTATGGAAAAAATCAAGCAAGACTTGCATAGATGGTCAACCCTTCATCTCACTTTAGCTGGAAGAATTAACATTGTTAAGATGAATATCCTCCATATTCTTCTCTTTTTATTTCAAAATATTCCAATATACATCAGTAAATCGTTCTTTAAGAAATTAGATTCAACCATAACCACATTTATTTGCAATTCAAAACATCCACGTATCCAAAGAGCAACCCTACAAAGGCCAAAGGCAGAAGGTGGAATGGCTCTGCCTAACTTTCAATTTTACTACTGGGCAGCAAGGTTATTATAGTTAACGAAAACTAAAATCAAAACTGAAACTATTATTAAAGAAACATTTTCGTAAACTGAAATAAAATAATTAACAAAACCGAAATGAAAAACTAAAACTAAACGAAATTATTAAAGTAGCTGGAAAGACTAACTGCAATAAAATAATAATTTACTAAAATATTTTTAGTTTTCGTTTTTGAATGAATATTATTGCCGTAAGTCTTTAACCCTTGTAAGTTTTAACTCTTAAACAGAAAATCATCCACCACGAGCCGCCCGCATATATTCATCCAGTGAACGGCGGCTGGTGACGGAGGGCGGCTGTTCACACAGCATTTGCGGTGACAGAGCAAGCTGAGTGCGGGTGCGTAAAGTGTGAGAAATAGAAAGCGATTTGCGTGCCGCCTTTCTTTGCGCTTGTTGTATATCAAGATGTAATTCAAACGGCTGAAATCAGAATGTGCTTGTCAACAAAACATTTACCATATGGACAGAAAAATGACAAGTGAGTAACGTTTCAGTTTATTTCTCAGGTGTCTGTTTTTTGTTGATAGCAATTCACCTGCCACTTCGCACTGGAGAAATCGTTTTTACTTTCTCATATACGAAGTATAGAGAAAGTAGAGTAATCATGAAAAAATTTGACCAAGATATTTTGGTGAATCTTGACATTACACACTAACCAGTGTCCAACAATATTGTTTTTTGGAATTGTGTGTGTATAAACACGATAACTCAAAAACGCAACTAGATAGATGGATGAAATTCGGCATGTGGTTGTTATGCCACAATTATAGATCTGTATTAACTTTTGGGCCAAATCCATCACCCGGAAGTGGTACTTTACCTGAACACATACTCGATTTTTTTTAAATTTATACAGCTGCAGAGTCCAATTTGTTCAACTTTACTTTTATAATAATTGTTCAATATATTATTAATTTGATTTGTTGTTGATGGTTCCTTAATGTACATAATATAAAAATATAATCATTGTCTTGCGGTTTACTCCTCAAATGTCCATCCCCATACCTGAGTATACAAGAAAATCGAGGGGAGAGCACTCCCGGTTTTTGAAAATTAAATGGCACTGATCAAGAGACTGACTAGGTCATCATACAAGATCAACATGTTGTTGCTGACCAGTCAATTTTGCTTTAAAAACATCGTTTAACAACAAAGCGATACAAACAAATGTAGACAGTCTGACAAGTGATGAAAAACTAAACATACTAATGGGTTTTTGTATTTATTCCATATTTATTAATTTATCTTTTTCAGTTCATATTCACAACTCAAAATACCTGATATTGTGAAAGTAATACATTAGCAGAATTATATTTTAAAATATTTGTCTCCGTTTTTTCAATGTTTTTCTCTCTCTCTCTCTCAAAATAGATAGTTGAAATATCATATTTTTTGTTCTTAACATCAGCCTTATCATACATATTGCATACCAGGGATTTTTCCTGCCTTACATCCAAACCTGCAGAGGTAGACTCCATATTTCCTGCAATCCTACTCTGGATAAACAGGTTTAGATAATGTAAATATTGTTCTTAATCTCAGACTCTGAGATCTCTGTTGTTTTATGTCTGTCCATACTCCTATTACCTGCTCTTGCTCTGCTCATTATGGGTTTACTGTCCTTTATGGTGGTCTATTCAAGTCTCACTGCTCCTAACCTTGACACTACATGCTTGTTGTTCTTTGTTTCCCTCAATACAGCTAGGTGGGGTCTGCACACTCATTCAAATCTAAGAGCCCTGTTCTTCCTAAGCCCCTGTGATTTTCATGAGAAAATATTTTTAAAATGATAAAATTGTGTAAAATTGTTCATATTCAGTGTCTAGTTTTGATTATGCTTCTTTTTATCAGACAAAAACAAAACCAGATAGTAAACCAGGCAGTGTAGTAAACTTCCACTAACATTAAACTCGTATCCAAATCTGTTAAGTGTACAGTTCTGTCTGATTGTGACAAAAAACTAACTCCGTAGGCGCTCCATGCCATAATTACTAAAACTAAAACTGAAACTAATATATATAAAAATAAAATAAAAATGTCTTTGTGAAATAAAAACTAAACTAAAACTAAAAATACACAATGAAGGAAAACTAAAACTAAACTGAATTTCCAAGTAAGGTTAGAAAAAATATAGAAATAAAAACTAATATAAAAAGGCAAAACTATAATAACCTTGCTGGGCAGCAAACATCTCTATATAAAATCTTCATTTGGATCTTGATCTTTGTTTGTCCGCAAATGAATTAGAAGAAGAAGCACTAGATGGCAGTAGACAGACAGCTAAAACATAGGCATTGCATTAAGAATCTCCTCCAGGCTTATACTACTGAAGACTGTAGTACTCCAGCCACACCTCAAAACACAGACATTCAAACTAAACAAATTGTTGTGCTTTAAATTAACTAATCTTTATATATAATCTTCATTTGTATCTTGATCTTTGTTTGTCCGCGAATTCCACGCATGCGTAGACCACCTTCCAGTGTAGTACGTTGTTGTTACTCACGGATGTCAACAATGTGCCGGAATAACGAAAGGGGTGGTGGACAGTGTTACGCTGGTTAGCTCCTGAGGCCTGGTTAGAGAATGAGATTGCTGAAGATAAAAGGTACATGCCTACGTAACATATG